>NW_026897756.1:0-37402 GCF_033153095.1 Gastrolobium bilobum | reverse complement strand
TCAATAAATAATAAATTCAAAATTTTAATAAAGTATTGTATGGCCCATCGTCGATAATACTAAGTTATTAAAGATAATTTTGAAATTAAACAATGAATTCGACTAGGCTTATGAAAATTCTCAAACAAAAATGTTGAATGGGTGAAGGTTTTAAAAATTTATTAATTTTAAAACCTGCGGGCTCCATTTGTGGGTTTATTAGTGAAATGGTTATCGCTGAAGCCCCATCGGATAAGGATAATCAGATTTCATTAGATTAAATCTTAATAATTTCAAAATTTTAGTAAAGTATTGTACGACTCATCGTCGGCAATGCTTAGACACTAAGGATAATTTTGAAATTAAACAATGGTTAATTACATTCAATTTTGGTAAAATTGTTAACCCTCCCATCGAGGCTCTGGCAATGGCACTGAAGGCCCAAATAACAATTTTGGTTTTTACAAGTGACTTGCCCATCGTAAGCCTTGTAAAGATAAACTGAAGGATTGTTAACAATAAACAAGAGTAGTTATGAGAATCTACTTGCACTTCGTTTGTTTATTGCATTATTTGTTTGTAATATTGTGCTTTATATGTTTTTCAGAAATATCTTAGAAATGATTTTGAGTCAAAAACCTCTAGATGGTACCGACTATGAATAAGTGAAAAGCAAATCTTTGATATTGTTCTAAAACATGGAAGCTAAAATTTGTCCTGACAATGCGAGGGCCATAGCAACCTGCAGAGGATGCGTCTAAGGAAACTAAGATGCATTTCTCAGATTAGGAAAGGGAAGATATGGTAGTTCGCTACTATATTATTGTCAGTCTTTCCACATACTTGCATAAGCAAGTGTACATGATTAAGAGTGGAGTAGAAATGCTTCAGACTCTTAATGACATGTTTGCTGCGTCTAGCAGCTCTGCTAGACAGAATGCAGTCGGTGCAGGTTTTGCTAAGAGTCTTGTTAAATCCAAAGGGAAACCCAAGGGTGGTAACAAGAACAAAATGACTTGGTTATCAGTTGTCAAACCAGTTGCTATGAAGAAGCCGCAAGACAAGTTCTTCAAGTGCAGACTGAAGGGATACTGAAAGAAAAATTGCCCAGAGGTGATGAAAAGAACCAGACATGGGCATATCAAGGCCTGATCAGTGAATGAATTATTGATTCAGGAATCACTGATTATGTTTGTTACTCTTTGTAGTAGTTCAAACATGGCATACCTGTCAGCAATGGACATAGATATTTTAAGCTTGAAAATGGAAACTTGTGTCTGCATTTGCAGTATGACAAGTTATTTATACGACTATGGTTTTGAGTGACTGTTTATTTGTTCCGGATTTCAAGAGGAATTCAATTTTTGTTAGTTGTTTTGGTTAAAACATGGGTTGACAATGCAATTGATTCCTCAGTTACATTTCGAAGTTCATCTTCGTCTTGTTTGTTCTGGTACATTGTTTAAATAGTCTTTATTACCTATGTCCTATAACCTTTTTAAATTTGTTATGTTGAATGGAAAGGATGATGAACAAGGATCTTCACCAAAGAAATAAAAGTTTCAAATGAAACATAACTTTGGCCTTTGTGATTGAGTCACATTATCTCAAGTAGAAAATATGTTTTAGTTAAAAGAGGGACTGAAAGTTCAATAATCTTTTAACTAACAGCTACATGTTAGTCCTATTTGGAAGGTAAAGTGGCCAAGCAATCCTACAAGGGCCAAGAAGGTTTGCGCAACTATTCAACTGGAACTGGTACATACTAAAGTATGTGGACCACTTAGCGTTCAGACCAGAAGAGGTGATGAGTACTTCATTATATGAATGTTTACTCTGGATTTGGACAGATGAACCAAATGTGCCATAAGTCTAAAGCTTTTGGAAATTTCCAAGAGGTTTAGTCTGAGGCAGAAAAGCATGTAGGTGTTCAAATCAAAAACACTTTGGTCTGACTAAAGTGTTGGCTACCTATCTGGTAATTTCAGGTCTTACATGATTTAAGAGGGGATAGTTTTCGTAACTGTCAACTCTAAGAACGCATTAGTTGAATGAAGTTGCAGTATGCAAAAATCAAACATTTCTAGACTTGGTGAAGATCATGTTCAGTTATTCATCTTTGCCAATGTTGTTCAAGGGAGATGCCTAAGAGAAGGAAATCTATCTTCTTAACTTGGTTCCGTCAAAGTTTGTTGTAAAGACACCTAAAGAATTATGGAAAGGGTGCAAGCCCAGATCAAACCATATTCGGATTTAGGGTGCTACGGCACACGTCCTACAACAGCAGTCAAATGAGATGGAATCTTGTATGGAAGTGTGCATATCTTTTGGCTACCCTAAGAGAACTAGGGATGATTTCTTATTTAGTCTTAAGGACAAGATAATCTAAGTGAGCACTCACATGATTTTCTTAAAGGAGGACTAGATAAGAAATTATAAGCTCTTAGGTTAGGTTATTCTTGATGAGATTTATCTCAGATCAAGAATTTTCAAAATCTGTAGAAGCTTCATCCACTGTTCCCTTGATTGTTCAAGAGGGGACAGATATATCTCTAAGTGAACAAATAAGAGAACCATGATTGGAAATTCAACATGATAATATATAAGTGAAACTAGTAGAAATATTAGTATCACATGTAAAGGAACAATATCAAGGATAAGCGGATCCTCAAGAAATTGAAGATCCATCATTTGACCCACTCTTTGTTTTACTTATAAATACACATGGTCTAGTGCAGTACATTCGTAGTGGGAGAGAACCTTGTTAACTCTCAAGTTGTCTCTTGTTGAGTGACATTGATCCTACTAGTTACGATAATGCACTAGAAGATGTTGTTGATCAAGTGTTGCTCAGACTATGAACAATGAGATGAAATACTTGTATTTCAACTCCGTTCGGTCCTAGTAAAGACACCAAGAGGGGTAAAACCCACAAGGTGCATGTCGACATAAAAGGCAAAGAGAGGATGGACAGAAAGGTGAAAACCTTCAAAGCTAGCTTGGAGGCATTTTTTGCCAGACGCCATGCTTGAGTCTATCCAGATTCTCTTAGTTGCTATAAGTCTCAATTATGAGATTTCATTTTGGGAGTTGGATGTCAGGATATCTACATACAACAACCAAAAGGGTTTATAGCAAATGAGCAGGAACACACGGTATGCAAGTTGTGAAAGTCTATTTCATAGACTTAAGCAAGCATCCAGGTCTTGAAACATCATTTTTGATCAGGTTATCAAAATTTTGATTTTGAGAGAACCTTGATGAATGATGTGTATTTGTATGTAAAGGATACAACGGAAGACAATAGCTTTTCTGGTACTTTATGTAGATGATATGCTCCTTATTGGAAACAATGTGGAGGTAATATCAAGCACAAAGAGTTGGCTAAGTTAGTGTTTTGGTATGGAAGTACTGGGGAAGCCAATTATATTCTTGGTATAAAACTCTTATGAGACCGGAAGAATAAGTTGTTGGCATCACCTCAGGCTACTTACATTGACAAAACCCAAAATTCAACATAAGAATTCTAAGAGAAGAATTATAATTCTCAGATGTGAAATTCATCTTCCTAAGGAGTGACCAAAGACTTCTAAGAAGGAAGAATGCATGAGCAAGATATCTTATGCTTTGGCAAAGGTAGACTCACGCATATCATGTTGGGCGTTAAACCAAACATCTGTCACGCAGTGGGAGTAGTGAGATAGTACCATTTTGAACCTAGAGGAATACTAGATTATTGTTAAGCATGTACTCAAGTATCTTTGGAGAACGAGAGATTATATGCTGGTTGGGAGTCTTGAAAAGCTGAGTTTTCAAAAATTCAGTTATTTCAAGTGGATATTGACTCAAGAAAATCAACCTCGAGCTATGAGTTTTTCACTAAACTCAGATAGCATTAGAGGTGGATCTTGCAGACCCAGTTACTAAGAGTTTGCCTGAACTTGTGTTCGAGAGGCATGTTACTTCTTTGGGTCTTAGGAGGATCCCAGACTTGCATTAAGCAAGTGAGAGTTATTGGTTTCATTGTGCTCTTGGAGTAAGACGATGAAACAATAAAATAATTTTCTGAATTTCATAAATAAGGTTTTATTTATTTATTTTGCGCACTATTTACAAACATAAAGGTCCGGATCAAATTGTGGAGTATATGATCATATGGATACGTTCATGGAGGACATGATCATAGGTTCTCACAATTGATGAATGGAGTCACAGCCGTTAAATAAAGTTGGGCACTTTATTCAGGCTGCAATATTTTATGAAATGATTTTGTCCGAATCATTGTAAAATATTGGTGTGAATTAACATTTACATTGAAAGGATGAAGGAGAGATTTGATTAAGGTTGTTTTTCTATCATAAGGTATCAAATCTCCAGTTAACTATAGTTATGTGATTGCTCTTAATCCTGAGTTTATTATAAATAGGTAATCAAATAGTTTTTATTCTTTGATTTACCAACGGGTGAGGTTCGATCTATTGACGGCCAATAACTCGGTATTTTGGGAGTGAGATTATTTGATTATCGTTATTTATGAGATAAACAACATGGAATTTGTAGGATATGTCCCCTTGATATGTTTTGGTACTTGGATATTAAAGACACTGGCCAGTGCATGTAATCCATTAGAGAAACTATCATAGTCAAGGGAATAAATAATTGATTAAGTTACAGAAAACTTGTCAATCAATTATAGACATTCTACAAAGGGGCGATGCATATTAATGTTATAAAGGTCATTAATCTTGGAGTTCACGTTCGGGCTTTTAGTGGAGTAGCACCGAATTAGATAATCTTGTAAAGATTATCAGGAGCCTTGATCAATGACAAATGGTAGGTCCCCAGGCTAGCTCGAGACAAGGGATGGGGTATATTATCAGATGATGATAGCTTATGGGCTACATGGTCTTGGGTTTACGAACTCAAGTTTGTATCTTAAAGAGCAAGTGGGAGATTGTTGGATATATGCTCTTTTGGTCACTAAAGTCCTATTGGGCTTCAGTGAAACTTGAGCCCATGAGGCTTAGGGTTGAGTTATGTCTAAGACCTAAGCGTATATATTCAGAGTTTTCTCCTCTTGTGCCTCCAAGGTGAACAGATCATCAGAAACAAACAAACCCCAAGAGGCAGACGTCCATCATCTGAACGGTTGCCCACACAACCATCTCATCCTCCTCGAGAGATAGTTTGGAAGATCTTCCACAGTCCAGCTTCAAGGAGGTTGTTCGTGCTGCGGCGCTGAGGTGAGCTGTTCGTGAGGAGGAATCCTACAAGGGAAGATTCTACACGAGACCTGCGCACCGAGAGGTAATTGTGAAACAAGGATGATTCGGTAAGCATACCAATGTACTAGGTCCTAAACCGCTTCCGCATAAATCTAAGATTTCCTACATTTAGTTGGTGATTTTTAAGTTCGAGGCAGTAAAAAAAAAATGCATGCATATATTGCCTTTCTTTGAAATTATACATCTCCTTTATTTTCACAATATACAAAAGAATATCATTACAGAGTATAAAATATTCCTAAAAAAATATATAAATTCCCTTTAAACTTTTTTTTTTTTTTCAAAATCCTCGTGTAAGAAATTTTGGCTGTAGAGTTCTACGATAAAGGGGAAAATGTGAAAACTCAAAAGAAAATAAAAAGGAAATCGAATTGATTTATCCTAAAAATAAATGTAACTCTTCCGCCTAATTTATTCATTCTTATGACTTCAGCCATATTTTCCTTGGGTGCATGCATTACAAATTTACCAGCAGTGGGATTATGCACTTGAAGTTGGTAGTAGTTTGATGAAATGTGGTTAAAATCGAAATCTTTAGTAAAATCGGAAGGAGATTAGAAAATCGTAATGTAAAAAATCATAAAAACGTAAAAGCGTTTGGAATATTAGTAAAATCGTTTTGATAAAAAAAAATTGTAGTGATAGATCGAGATTTTAACAACAATAATTTCATGAGTTATTAATTCTACAAGGTTCCATGAAGAATATTGCAGTTCAAATAACTTAAAAATGTCTGCAAACTTTGGATGCCTTTTTTGGTAAGCCCATCTGCAACTTGCAAGGTAAGTTATTTGGGGTCAGTCTCTCAACAACCAATAGGAGAAACAAAAGGAGAAAAGAAATTAATAACGGCATTACCAGCAAAACCAAATCTATGCAGCAATATTTAATTTCCACATTTGCCATTTGGTCACGACCCAATTAGTTTCATAATTGACACAGTTTTTTTAAACCAAGGTTGCCAGCAAAATTGTATTTAATGGTTGTTTAAATTGTCATTTTCACAACTGACATATGTCTGCATCTTCTCCGTCCTATCACTCCTATGTAGGTTGTGTTCATTGCATATTCTGTGGGATATTCTTAGATTCTCCTTCAGAATCACCATGCCACTACCGAACACAGTGGTGTGGTTATGAAATTGCCAAATAAGTAATGAGTATGACTGAGTCAGAATGTTAAAATCCAAAAGACCCCAGTTTTAACTTCAAGTAATTTGTCACAATCTTGATAGACTGTTACCAATTAAGAGACACTGAACATGCTTCCACATCCAAAATTTGAAATTTCAGTTCACTATCTTGTGCTAAGGAGAATTGTCACTTTAACATGGTAAGTGTTAAACACCTAAAAGAAAGGGTGTGACTTATTTAACATCAAAATTGTCACTTTCTGTATATTTTACCTCTATAATTTAAATCCCATATAACAAGAGGAAATAACATTTTAAAAAAAAAAAAAGCCAGAAGAAAATATCACAGGACTATACAGAAACTTGGTTACAAAACTTGTACAACATCTTCAAACTCGATAGCCAGGGGAAGTAGTGGTGGTATGTGTGGAGGTTGATGAGGCAGGGGAGTTTGAATGAACAGCCCCTTCACTGTGATTACCCTTTTCTTCAGAATTTGAATGCTCAAACAGCTCTACTTTCTTATACTGTGCCTTCTTAATTGAAGCAGGTGGTGGTGTGCGTGAAACAGCCGGAGGATGGGTGGCCACTGGCGCATAAATTCCGGAAGGTGCTGCAACTGTGGTTAGTTCCCCTGATGCTGTTGAGGTAGCTACCGCTGTATATTCCTGTGGTTGAACAAAAATGTTCCCCACAAGGACAAAGGGTGTTGTTGTCTGTGGATTGGCACTGTTGTGAACTACAGGACTTGGTCTTCTAGTGTGTAAACGGTATTTCTGTCCAAAACCACAAAATGAAAATTTTAGACTATAACTGAGAATATGGAACAGTTGGAACTCAAGAATATTAATTTACTGAAACTTCTGCAACAAAAAATTTATCACTCATTCAGTTTGGATTCCCTTAGAACTGAAGGGGAGGGTAGTTAAAAGATTCCATATATATGCAAAGAACTGGAGGGACTAGACAATAGAAATTACAAAAAGCAAAGACTTAGATTATGAATTCACTAGCTTAAGCCAAATTTGAAAACCAAACATTTGGGATATATATAACCCATATGCTTACCTGTAAATGGCTTTTGACTTCATCATTTGTGAGGCCATCAACCTTCATCAGCTCTCTGATTTGCTTTGGTGTAGCAGCTGCAAGAGCCACCAAAGTATCAATATGCAGTTACAATAACATCCTAAATACATAACATTAAGAACTTGGAATAGATTAAGATACTCACAATCTGGACCTCCAAGCTGCTGAAGAGCATGCAAGAAGCGCTTATGCAACTCGTGTGACCAGCACCGGCGCTGCTTTCTCTGTCCCTCTTTCTCCTCTCCTTTTCCAGCATTGTCCCCGGTGACTGGCGCCGCAGTTGAAGAGGGTGCTTTACTTAATGGTTCACTTGTCTTGCAAGCTTTTTCTTCTTTGTGGAATGGCTGGAAAGCACCACCTCCACTTCCACTTCTCTTCAATTCCACCACAGGCACGTTCCTACTCACATCCTGAACAAAATTTTCACAGGAATTGCACACAAAAAATCAATCAGTCGCTTGTTCTATTCTGTTTTTTTTCTCTTCAATACAAAGCAGAAGACTCAAGCAATGGTAATTTGATAATTAAGCTATAATTTTCTTACATCCTCAGCTGGGGGATCTGGATTCCATAACTGCACAGATTTAAGCCAATCTGATTTCCTCTTATCATTGTTCTTATTGTCCTTTGAAACCTTGTGCTTATGAGAATGTTGCTCATCCTCATCACAATAAGGGGATGATGCTCTCTTCTTGATTGGGATAAACTCCTCCAACACAGGACCTTCCGTTGATGTTGTCTGCACTGAACACTCCGATTGCCCATTCGAATTATAATCATTTATAGTACCAGACAAGTGCTGTCTACAGGCTTCAATGGCTGCATAAAAATTTCAACACAAAAAAAAAAAAAAAAAAAAAAAACCCAGAAACCAAAAACCCACATCAGCATCAAAGAAAACAAACCCAGAAACAAAAGGAAGAAACTTTATCATCTTCATACCATAAAGAACATAAAGGGTGTTTGTTTGTTGGTTACCTTGTGTGACCAGCTCGAGGGAAAGAGGAAGCTCTTTGGGGAACACCTGAATCTTACGGCGTTCTTCTTCCAATGCTTGGATGTAGTTAGGGAACCCCATCTTCAAACGCTGCATTTTCTCAGTGAAATTCACGGAAGCCAAGGTGGTGTTGGTTTTAAGAAGATGAAGGAGAAAGAATATATAAGGAAATGGCGTTTTGTGAAAGCAGCATAGAGGGATCCGGAGAGAGAGAGAGAGAGAGAGAGAGAGAGAGAGAGAGAGCTTCTCAATGAAGAATAAAGGATCTAACCAGAATCAAAATTTGGAATAATAATGAACTTGTAAACCAAGTAAGAAAATAAAAATAAAAATAAAGAAAATTCCCAATAATCAGAGAGAGAAAAAGAGACAGTTCAGCGCAGAACTCGGAAATACATCGAGGTCGGGCCGTCGCATACAAAACAAGAATCTTTGATGCATTTTATATTGTTTTCTTAATTTTGTTTTACTGTCTATACTGTTTCTTTCTCTTTATGGGTGAGTCAGGGGATTTCTTTCTTTTTCTTTCTAAATTTTGGAAAAAAATGGAAAATGCAAATAGGATCACGAAGAGATTTTAAAATATATAGAGAAGTATTTTTTTGATAAATTTCTTAACTGCTTAGATTCAATTTAATAATATTTTTTTTAATTAAATATATAATTATATAGGAAAATATTATTCTTATGCAACATAAGATAACACTATTTCTTACATACTCATTGATTTTCGTGTAATTTAATTTTCATTTTTTTATTTTTTATAAATGAGTGGACCCCATCCATGATTGTCTCTATGGTAGGAGAGAACTTCTCTCCTACAACATAAGATTAATAAAGCCCAATTATATAATGTCACGTATTTTAATTTTAATAGAGTTGATGAAATAAAACATAATAATGTCGACACATGAGATAGAGAAAGAGAGGGAATTTATTTAATATTAGAGTGCAAGGTATTTGATTCGCATTTTCATTCTGCGTTAGCAATGGCGTCACCCATTCTATCCTTTCACCAATCTCCATCCTTGTTTAATTCATCGGATAAGATCAAAAATCCTTCAAGTATATCCTTTTATGCCAACAAAATTATTAAATTCATTTCTTAAAAAACAAAAAAACAATTTTTAATATTTTAATTTTTTATAACTGTTAGAGAATATATAAATTATCAAAAAAATTAATCCAACACATTAAAATTTTGGGTTGAATTAATTCTTATAGCTTCACTGACCATAAAATCATGAGTTCAATCCTTACATAGTTTCAGTGACCATAAAATCATGAGTTCAATCCTTACATAGTTTCAGTGACCATAAGTTCATGAGATTGATTCTTACTATACTTCACTTTCTAGTGAAATTAAAATAAGCATAAAATAAAATAAAAAATTAGGTCTATGTAATATCTTCGCTTCAAGTCTAAAGAACTTTTACGTGAAGAAATATATTAAAGAATAATATAAACTATTAAAAGATCATCACTTAATACTATAATATTTTGGGTTAAATTAGTTCGTTACAATAAAAGTGAATTTAATAATATCCAAATTTTAAAAATTTAATATAAATCACAAGTCTTTTATTGTGGATAAATAAAGTCACGTTCGACTGTGTATCAAAAAAAAAAGTCACGTTCGACTTAAATTCAAGACACGTACAGGGAATTTATTTTTGGATTTTATAATTCTCAAATTACATAATAATTAAAATCTTATACCATAGAGGTAAAAAGTACGTGAGAAATGTGAGCTTATCTATTAAAAAAAACAAAAAGTAAGAAAAAAAGTAGCATACCGTTTCATGGTATATGTAGGAAGGATATATTTTTTCCTACTACATGAAAAAACAAATCCCTAGCTTATTATTGGATATATTTTTTGGGAAAAGGGAGATAAAATTATATGCAGTGAGCTCAAAGTGATGTTATTTTGGGTTATAAGATTAAAAAATTATAATGATAAAGACTATCATAACCTTACAATATATTAGAATTACAAAAACATCTTGATTTCTGCTCCAAAATGACATCGTTTTATGGTCGCTGGAGATAACTTATATTCGTTAACCAGTCCTTTACCCATATTTTTTCTCACGTTGTGACTAAATTAGTAGTGAGTCTCATACTTATTAAAAAAACTTTGCACACAAATCAAATGGTTACAACATGATAAAATAATTCTCATGCAACATGAGAAATATTTTTCTTAAATATTATAGGTTATTATGTGTTTTTTCTCAATTGTATTTCTGTTTGGGATACCATTTTGATAATTCTAAAAAACAAGATTTGTTATGAAACATAATTAATTTTTTGAATTCAATTGGCTTAAGTGATAAAATATATGGGTTTTGTTAGGTTCTAGAAGATCGTATTGCTATATTGTATGGTATGCGCTCAGAAATATCCTAGGTATAGGTATTTAGATTGGCTCATAGCCAACACTCCAATCACTGCGCACAAATTAATGACTCTATCTTGAGTAGCTTTGTTGTTTAATATTATTATGATAATTGAGTATTTATCCTTTAGTGAATTCTTAGGTAGGTAGTTAAGATATGATATATAGGAGAATGATCTGTTTACAAACTTTTTTTGAAATTTTTTATAAATTACACTATTTTCTCCCGGGAGAACATAATATAACCAGTGTTCTCCCGGAAGAAGATAATGTAGCTTGTAAAAGTTTATAAACAAAAAATTTTATAGATATAACTTGTCTTGATATATATCCATAAGAGGTGTAATGTTTTTTAGTACATTATGATATGAGTTTAATGTTTGTCATTATAAATTGAAGATAAAGCTATTTTCTATAAATACAATTTTTTTCCTCTCATTTTCTCAAGTAGCTTCATCTACTATCTTACGTCTTCTTATTTCGAGCCGCGAAATATTAAACATATTATATATACCAATACTTAGGAAAAATTTGAGAAAAATGATTAGCATTTATGGAGTTAAACCCGTTTTTATCCTATGTTTTAGATGATACATTTTTAGTCATTTTTTCCTATATTTCCTTCTATTTCTTTCTTTATATCTCCTTCGTTTTTCTTTTTCTTCTATTTATCTTTTCTCTCTCTCTATTTTCTTAATTTTTTTATTTATTGTCTTTCTCTCTTTTTTTTTTTTTCTATAATGTCACTAGTTTTACTTTGTTTTATTCTGTTTTTTCTTTTAATTGTTTATTACTTATTTTAATTTTGTGTTATATATATATATATATATATATATATATATATCTCTTTTTTTCTTCAATTTTTTATATTTTTTATTTGGGTTCATCTACTATAGTACTACCGACCCCAATTAGCTTGAAATAAAAGTGTTGTTGAATCGTTGATGTTGATGTTGATATATATGAATGCTTCCTTTATATTTGATTATTGAAATAATTACTTTATTGATTGTAATTGATTTTTATGTTTATAACTTATTTTAATTAAATTACTTAGTTATAGATTGTGTCAAATAATTGCGAAAGAAGGTGTCTTAGATAAGAGAGATTTCAATGTATCATGACATTAAATTACAAAATGATTTTGTTAGTATATTTTTTTTAGAATATACGTCAAATGACAAAAAAAATTATTTCATTGAAAATAAAAATATTTGATATTGAAAACTCAACAACAAATTTATTAATTTATTTTTTAATTGATTGAGTGCATTTAATTGAGGGTTTGATGTTTGTCATTTTGGGAGAGAGACAGACACAGAAAAACGAAAATCATAAGAGAGAAAATGAGTGATTTTTTTTAATTTAAAATTCAAATAATTTTTTTTCTGTGTCTGTCTCTCTCTTAAAATGACATAACTTTATGTCATTTAAAATGACAAACACTTTTCCCTTTAATTGAATATATTAAATACTTTTAACCTATACGTATTCAATTACTTGATAAGATATTTTAAATAAATGTAATTTATAAAGATAACATTAATGTAATTAATAGACTTATTTATACACTAAAATAAGCTTTAAAAAATAAAAAGACTAAAGCTTAATTAAGCCTAAAATACGCAAATTCAGACGTAATTTGAAAATTTATGTATTCTCTATCTCATTATTATCTTTAAATAATTATTTATATAATATTTCTCTCTATTTTCGGCTCCAAGGGACTTTAGTTAGTAATTTTCTATTGAGATTAATTGTAGCAAGTTTTTTTAATTGAAGTCCAACGCATTTATGTATTTTTTAATAAATCAATCAAATAAAATTTCTATTTATTATTGTTAAAAATATTGTAGTAATAATCAAATAAATGGTGGGGAATTCTATTGTAGTAATTTTTATTGTCATGAATTATTGATTTGGAAAATAATATACATGATATATGATATAAAGATTTATGGGTGACATAACTCACATAAGCATGGAATATACCTGGTGGGTTCCAGAGGGAAACGAATGACAGCTTGCACGCTTATCTTATGCCCGTAATATTAGTAGGTGTAGGACATGTCCTAAGCTTGGCCTTTCATGTCCTCTAATGGCCAACCTCATTGGTCATTTCTTTTTTCTTTTTAAATATATCCTATTATCTCTTTGAGGTGAATAGATTTTTTTCAATATTCTCACAAACTATGAAATTAATTTGTAGTGGAGAAAAGGTTAATTTGGAGTGGAGAAAAGGTTAAGGGGTTGATTGGTCATTTCATTGCATTCACTTTTCTCAATATTCATGGTTCTAGTAATTATCACTCTTCCCACTCGCGCACCCTCAGTGCGTCACTTTTAATCTTCACCCTGTTATGTTTTTCTATATAATTTTTTTTTAGAATAATTGAAACTACGTCATCTTTTTTAGTCTCTTTAACCGATTTATCTTTTTTATTAGTCTATTTTAAGTATTGTCGGAATATATATAGAAAATGATTTTCTCAAAATGATTTTTTTATTCTTATTAAAAAAAAATTGAACTCGAAACATTCGATTAAAAATACAAGCTGCTCACCTATGGTTAAGGTGAACTCGAAACGACTTCACCTATGGTTAGCGTTTATTATTGTTATATGAATTTTTTAAAATTATATTTATCTCTCTTTCTTCATTATTTTGTACGAGAAATGATGTAAAGATATTTATAAAATAAGTAAGTATACTTTTTTAAACTAAAAAAATGACCTTGCATTATATTAAATACAAATGAAACTTCTTTAAGTCATTAGAAGTGAATCAATGGATAATTTACATGAAATTATAAACTCGGACCTAATTGTCATTCTTGCTTAAAAAAGTGCCAGTGTATCAAACGCTAATTTAAAAAATTAGTTATTATCCATGATTTTTAATGAAAAAAAAAACTTATACAGAATGATACAAGAAATTTTGATGTATAAATTTTACTTAACACTTTAAAGTAGAGGTGTCAATTTTTAACACAACTCGCTAATATGATATGAAAATTTTGTATTTGGGTCGATTTATTTTTAAATTCATATCGACAAAAAATTGATTCGAAAAAATTCGTGTCATGCCGTGTGTCAACTCACGAATCTGTAATTGACCAGCGTTAATCTTCTTACAAGTTATTTGCGTTGTGCCATAAACAGATTATTTGTGTCTTACCCTATCGTGTCAACCTGCATAATAAATAACATAATTTGAGATTGACAGGTTATTTGTATTGTGTCGTATGTGACGTGTCAACCTCAAAATAAGCGAGTCGTGTTCGTGTTGAAAGTTTTTATTCGATTTCAAAATCGTGTCATGTTATATCATATTGACCCTAATTGTCAAGCATACTCTCGAGTACAGAGATAGGAGATTTCTCATGTATTCTCTTAAGTACGGAGGTAAGTAATGTATTCAGGGCTTAGTATATAGTTACTTGTATTTTGTTGAAGGGAAATACATTTTTCATATTGCATAAGGCAATTTTTTGCGTATGCACACTAAAAAACCCACTAAGAAGAAGAGAGAAAGGAAAAAATGGGTTTCATCAACTTTTTTTATGTGTGCATGAGACAAAATTATTTCATACAACACGAGAAATATATTCTCCTTTATAAAATGGGAAATATGTTTTTCATACATACAAAAGTGGATGAAACCCACTAATTTTCTTTCTCTGTTCTCCTTAGTAGATCTCATCCATTTTTTATTGTGCGGCATGAGACAAAATTGTCTCATGTTACATGATAAACATATTCCCTTTATAAAATTATAAACCACAAAATTGTTTTTGTTAATTATTATAAAATTCAATTTTTATCCTCTAAAATATATCTTTGATTTTAGACTATCTAAATCTTACTACATCTTTTATATATATATATATATATATATATATTCTTACTACATCTCGTATAAATATGAGATTGCAAAATAAAATTTTTAATATATATTATTTACTGTAATTCACAATACAAACATTAAAAAATGCATATTTCAAAAGGAAAAGAATTCGGAGTTAGATTCGAGAGTACAATATAATTTTTTATGTCACACGAGATAATTATCACTTCTCATCACAAAATAATATTATTTTCAGTTGGAGAAAATATATTATAATTTTATTTTATTTTAATTTTATATTAATCGTTATTATGACAATTTTTTATCTTAACCAAAAATGATATTGTTTTGAGATGACAAAATGATAATTTTATGTGATAGAAGAAAATTAAATTCATAATTGTATATGTTTTGTGGGTCAGACTTTCCAAGTACCATGAGGTAAACCATGAAAAACAGAATGAATTTGAAGAGCTAAAAATGAGCTTGTTAGGATAAAGAAGAGAAAATGGCTAAACGCAGAAGATGCTCCTATTGCTTATAGAATGATGCAAAATGTTCCAATAAGCAACATGTTTCCATCTAAGGCCTATTCATAGGCTTAGGGAATTATGATGGATTTGTTTTAACTTGAGGAAGGTAGGAAATGTCCCACTTTCTTTACTGAAGTGGGTCAATTTCTTAGCTAGTTATGCATTCTGGTAAGATCTCTACACTCACCCACTAACTAATTAAAACCCTTACTTGACATTAATGAATCATGGACTCCACGTGGGGTCCACCACTTATGCCCTTCCCTCTACCCAACTTTACCGAGTTTCGAATCTTTGCTTTGCTTTCAGGTGTTAAAATCATTAACTTCTTGTATATAAAAATAAAAATAAAAAAAATCATTAACTTCTCTCAATTACTGGATAAATGTTGGAGGGTTTATTTGCAAATTTTTGCGATCTCCAGGAACAAAAATAAAGACAGATAATATGAATCCATAGCATAACTATAATTGATAATAAATGCCACTGTTTAAAGTGCTCCAAATATCTGGAACTGATCTTCTTTTAGAGTTATGTCTATTATGCATTGGTATATAAAGAAACAAAAACAAAAACAAAAACAAAAACAAACTTTAAGATGTAGATTTTGAACAATATAAACTATAAACTAGCGTAATTTATCTTTACTCTCAGATACCGAGTGAGAGGGTATAATGAAAAAAAATAAAATAAAAATAGATTGAACAAGGAAGCTGTTTATTTAGCTTGTGTCAAATGGATATTCACATTTGTGATTGTGCTTAATTATTTCAAGTGTATAAGAAATTTACTCTTGAATGATTTCCAAAACTGTTGAAGCCTTAAATTAATACCATCTTGATTCGGAGACTATTTTACTTTGTAATCTTACCTTCGCAAATTCCTAATTCATCCTCAAGTTTTGTAACAAATCCAAATTATATAGTGAAGAACTTCTGATTTCCCACGACTTAAGATTTTTATAGGACTTCATTTGTTATGATTTTGTACGACCACATATGACATATTGGGATGTTAAGTCAATAGTATTTTGTATGTTGTTTGAGAGAGATTGGACGAATCTTAAACGTATTCGGTGCTAATATCCACTAAAGGTTTTGACCCACTAAGGCTTTAATTATGAAATGTTGGGTTAGTGGAAGCTTGGTGTTTTTATGTTGCTACAACATTGAGGTGATGGGCCAATAATCCTATTATCTCGAGATATTATTGTTTCCGTAAGTGGTTGTAGTTCACGTTACACTAAACTCTATATATAGGTATCCGTCCAATATGTTTTGGTTTTCTATTTCAATAGGCGCTTCAGTTTTGTGTTAATATTTCAAGTGGATATTGCATATTTGCATCATTCATTGCTACATATTGCCGTAGCACTAGTATGATGCCTTCTAAGTACGAACCTAATCTTGATCACATTTTGACATATTGTTGGACAATGACCCTAAGCTATTCTGTTGCAATACTAGGCTTTTGTGCAATGGCGAAGCCATTTAAGAGCAGAGTGGGCGTTGGATAGGTCTAAAATTCAAAAATTAGTCACATTTTTAATATGGCTAAAATTTTGGATAAAATTTAATGTTAAGCTCCACCTAAATTTTTGTTGACCCTAACTCAATGAATTCTGCCTTTGTATTTTGTCCTAGCAGGAACCTCTTGGAGGCTTGGGTTGTGATTAAGGTAGACGATAGAACCGTTATCCAAACATATATATTGCTTAATATATTGAGTGGGCACATTGGTCATAAAATTGGTACTACTTCAATCACGGGTTTTTTATTCATTTAAGTGGAGTTATGTAACTGTTTACCAGTTTAATTCTTTTGAAAAACGATTTATCTATTGAATGTGGAAAGACACAAATCCTAGCATTGCATGTTCAAGCCACGTATCATCTTATGTGCGATTTGTTCAAAAAGTCAGTGTACTCATTCCATGTTTTGTGAGGAAGTGCGCAACTTGAATGCACATGTAAGATACACATCTTACAAAGCTATACACGTGGCAGGAGCCACTTGAATTCTCATATACGCATTCTGGCGCGACTTGAACTCTCACAGCCATAATGCACATCTTTTCACTTTAGATTGATAAATTGTTTGCCAAAAAATTAAATCGATGAATAGTTATACATTTTGCTTTACATAAGTCAAAAAGCCTGAATCACGTATTGTGCATTAGTCACAAGTCATGCACAAGATGTTGGTACTTAACATATACGAGTTTTTTTTTTTAATTCTTATAATGTGTGATAATATGCAATATCAATATTGTTAGATTTACAAAACAAATCTCAAATCTTGAAATAATACTTGAAGCTTTTAGGGAAGATGACATGAAGTTCAATTTTACTACCCACCATTTTTCTTTTTTCAAAAAAAAAAAAAAAAAATCAGATCAAGAGAACTTAGTAGATCTATTCATTATTTATGGTTTAAGCCTAAATGGCTCTTACTTGAAAAAAAAACCCAACAATTTAGAGATACACAATTATTTATGAGCCCCTACTTAAAATTTTAGAGAGAATTATTTCTTAAAAAAATATTTTGTGCTCGTATGTCATCTTGGAACGATTGATGCTGATATGCACGTTGATTATATGTGCAAGTCTTGTATAAAAGTTTACATCTCTCGTATATGTGATAATATTATCTTACCGTAATAATCCACATATTTAAGGTGTATCTGTATGAACTTATTTTATAATCAAAATTACAGTGTGAGTGATATGGAAAATGATTTTTCTCTAAAAATATCCAAACTTGTATTCAAAGAAACAATTCTTTTTTGTTCTATGCTTTGCAACACTTTCTGAGAAAAAAAAAAGTATTTGATAACATGTTCTATTTTTATTCCGAGAATGAGAATTGCATTTGATAACACAACAAATAATAGAATAAAATCATTCTTATTAAGTATAATTTTTTTTTGGATCATCACTTTTCTTTTTATATGGTGTGGTGGTGGTGGTTGTGGCATGGTAGTGGCGACGGTTGTGGTGGTAATTGTGGTGGTGACGGCAGTGACTATGACGATGGTTGTGGTGATTGGTGATGGTAGTTAATGTGACGATGGTGGTGGTGATTGGTGACAGTGGTGATGATGATGGTGATGGTGGCAGTGATGTGGAGGCTGTTATGGCGGTGGCGTGGTGATAGTAGTGGTGGTGATGACAGCAGTGGTTGCATCGATGGTGTTGGTTGGTGACAGTGGTGGCATTAACGTGGAGGTGGTGGTGGTGACGACGGCGACGATGGTGGTGGTGGTTATGTAAGGATGGTGGTGGTGGTGGTGGTGGTGACGATGGTAGCGGTGGAAAGTGATTCAAAGAGACAAGTGTTTCTCATTTTGTGTCCGGGAACAAAAAAACAGAATTTTTTTTATGCCTTTTTCTATTTCTCAGCCCATAAATTGAACCGATTCATTCTCGGGAACAAAAAAAAATGAATTTGTCAAATATTTTTTCTGTCCATTTCTGTTTCCGAGAATAAAAATTGAAAAAAAAAAAGATTCTGAAAAGTTTGTCGTGGACGAGTTATGAGTGCTCACGTGTCTTTGTAATTGGACGGTGATATCTAATCATGCCAAATAATTAATTTAAAAATGATAGTTATTATTTTTAGGCTTTAATATTTCTCCTGATGCTATTTACACTAGGATCCACCGGCGAATCCTAGTGTAAATAAGTGTTGCTGCAAGATTTTTCAACTGCAGTCTGCAACGATAAGAGAAAGGAGAAGTGAAGAACCCTTATTTTTATGGATTGGTTAATCAAGATTATCTTTGTCATAGGATTGTGGTTTTCTCCTCTCCCCTACAACTTAGACTTCTAGGTTAAAATCAATCCAAAATATATTTCTGATTAAATATATTTGTAATGGGTCTATCGGCAGTGTCAAATAGCTTGGGTCAGGCCAACTTGTGTGTTTTTATGGGCTCAAAACGGTGGTCTTACATTGCCCTTTGCCCCATCTCGACTGATACCCACTACATTTAACTTGCCTTCCAATTTGACTGTTTGGTTTAGAATAACAACCCATAATTGTCAGCAACACTGCCATTGCAAGATTCTATACCCATTTTGCAATGGTTTCTACTTATCCACACTCTTTTTGTTTCTTTTGTTTCGTAATAATTATCAATACGATCATCTACCGATGGTGAAAACAATATGTAAAATTTAATCAAGTTGAGAAGAAGTTTACTATATTGAAATTTACAAGGAATCAAACACTTATTTCAAACCCCAAAATAAAATTGTAAAGTTGAAACGCTTTATCATTGCATTTTAAATTTTTAACCTTTGTTTTACGATTGTCAGGACGAATCGCTAAAAAAATATGAACTGGGCTTTATTAGAGCCCACATATTTTAGAAGTAAAGAACTGTAAGATACAAATATTAGATTGTACTAAAAAACAAATAAAAATACAAATATGAGACATACAATTGTCACGGGCTGAATAGAATATAGCCCAATTCGGAAGGCCGAATACCTAACGGATTGCTGTAACTAAA
The DNA here is from genome assembly GCF_033153095.1 of Gastrolobium bilobum. Lineage (NCBI taxonomy): Eukaryota > Viridiplantae > Streptophyta > Magnoliopsida > Fabales > Fabaceae > Gastrolobium > Gastrolobium bilobum. Next base: position 17,625 of record NW_026897756.1, on the reverse strand, counting down.
TTCAAAACTAACTCCGTCCCTAAAATTTTATTGAATTTTTAATTTAGTCTCAAGTCTTTTATATTTTAATTTTCCGCCTAATGTTACTAAATCGTTTCAATATTTATTCTTTCATTGACGGTGTTAACTTTATTAAGGAAAAAATATTGATGTGCATCAGTGCATCCCAGATGTCTATTTGTAACTAATTAAATTAAAACAAATAAATTTTAAGGATAAATTTAGTTGCAATGATTTGTAATAACTCCAATGTTATTGTGATTATCTCTCACACCTGGGGAGGGTTCATACCAAATATGTATTGCATGATCAAATGAATGTTTACTTAAAAAGTTAAAACAACAAAATAAAAGTATCACATATTAAAAAATAAATTTATCATGCAATTATCAAAAAATGAGCGTAACTCTCTTAATAGAATATATATGTAACAAGCTTGATGCTTATGCTCCAACTTAAAGAGAAGTGTTGGAAATATTACCAATGTTATTTGTAAACATTTGTTTCTTTATTTCATTATGATTTGGGTTAGGTCTGGGTCAAGCCCATTAGGATTTCTATATATTATACATTTTTGTATTAATTCAATGCATATATTTATTTTAATATTCTTTTCATCTCTTATTTCTCTATAACATCCTTACAATTAATCGTCATTTTTTTCCTGTACTTCGGTGCAATTAAACTTTGAGTTTGATGTTTCTCATGTTATATTCATATAAAGTATGCAGGAGCTGTGAAACCATACGAAGAGAAAAAAAATAAAAATAAAGCTTGAACCCTTAACTTTATCTTAAAAAATGCATATAATAAGTTTGAGAGAAAACCCCACATCTTTAGTACCGATGGATGCAAATAACATAAGTGTGAAGAAAAAAACAAAAACAAATAAATAAAATTGGGGACCAGAAACTGTCACATACTAAATTGGAGTCAAATATCAAACTTGACCAAAAGATTGTAAGTTGAGAGAGAGAGAAAATATAAGAACACTGACTGAACAATGGCTGCAGAGGGCAACGTGAAGTTGTGAAGTGAGGCAGTGACATATCAATGATGATCGCCGCTATGAAAGTCTCAGATAACACTGTTGTCTTTGTCCAAGTTAATTTCCTTTCTCGTACAAAAAAAAAATATATGGTAAACTTATCTTTGTCTTTCCCACATTCAAGTCTCACTTATACCGAATTCACAAAGCAAACTCATGGCACGAGCTACAGTACTCCTCTCTGTACTTGTTTGGCCCATGTCATTCAATCCATGTGTTACATCGAATCCAAAGCCTCTATGCATTATCTCTTCCCTTTCCCTTCTCCAATTTCAACTTCACCATTGGCTTTAAGGCATTTTAGCTTAAGTTAAATGGGTTCAAGATATCCGAGTAATTAGCAATGTCACTTTAATTGTATCAGCATAGAAATTCTGAATATATTATATAATTGTAATTTTTTTTTATGTCATGTTAAGGAAGCATTCATTTTTTCCCACACACAAAAAAAAAAAATTAAAATTGTTAACCTAAATTGATATTGTACCCAACTGGGCCAGTTGTGATTGAAAATTTTGCAGACACATTAAATCAGTTACATGTAAAGAAACAAAATTGACGAATCATGTATGCAAAATGCTTGGCTATTAATTTATCCATGTATTATTGATAGTCAGGTGTTCAGCGTTTTGTATTGGTAAACTTTGTTATCCATGTCCAGTTTCATCTGATTCTCATTATGCAAGTAGAAACTATAAAGTGTGGGAGAGAGGAGGACAATAACCTAGAGCCTTCAAGGAAGCTCTAGACAGTAGGTATACAGTGAAACTAGCTTAGGAAAACATTTTTAGTACTATTTTTGTATTAATCATTCAGTATATTTTTTTACCAAATATAAAAAAATAATACATTTATATTATTTTTATCTTTATAATTATTTATTTCTATATTTTCTTTTTCTTTTTTAACAGGGAGTACCTCCTTTCATTATATGGAAAATACACTCTAGCTTAGATTAACTTAAATTGGAACTTCTACCTGACATTTAGCCACTACATTGATGGGATGGTTGGAACAGTCAATCAAAGACATCAAGTTTTAGGGCTATGTCCAATCAAAAACATGGCCTACTAGCCCTTTACTTCAGCCAATGCTGTCCCCTTTCTTTTTTCTCCAAGGTGAAAAGTGCTACACTGTTCATGTGGTTCTTAATTCAATTTATGAGTTGAGTTGGCAACACAAGATTCGTCCCATATTTCTCTGACTTTTTGCCCGACTTTGAGAATTTAGCCATTTATATACCATGACAGCAGGAAGATTGCTTGTTATAAGGGTTTTTTTTTTTAAATAAAATTTTAGATTTAAACCTTGTAAATTAAAAAAATTCGCATTATGTGTGGCTTTGTCTCTTTAAGTATGATGCTTATATATATCTACATTGCTATGTATACACCTTAATCATATTGTAGTTGATCATTAACATATTTAACGCCACCTTGTTAATTCAAAATTTGTATGATGTTAATCAATATAAACTCGGTATGAAAATTCTAGTGTACATGGATTTTTATTTTTTTAAATTAGGTATTGGTGTATGCACAGAACATATATACATAGGAGATTCCTTTCTGTGTAAGAATAGGAATAGTTAAAGTTGAATTACACTTGAGTTTCATTACATGTACTTACTTCTCCATCACTACCATACTGTCACTATCACGATCCCTTTGGTAATAACTAAGTGAGAGAGTTGGACACAAGCCACCCCTTGTACAGTTCTCTCTGTCTACTTACTCTGTTCATATTATCACTCAGTGCACTTATAATTTTGTCTCTGAAAATGGAAAGAGACTGTGCCATTTCACTCACTCTCATTTTTCGGGTGTGTGTACTGTTCGGAGTAAATTTTTTTACTCCAATATTAAAAGTTAATATCACAATTTATTTTACTCGCAGAGATTATTTTTTTCTATTGAAAATATTGCGGAAATACTAAACATAATAGATGAGCACCATCATCACAAGCACATAATTTATGTACTTTACTCAAAAATGAGTTACATTCACGGAAAATATCAAAATTCACTATATGAAAGTTTTGATAATTTCATGTACAGACTACATTTTTATAACTGTTATTCACTATCTCTTATTAATTAACATGAAATATTTTTCTTTACAATTAATTCAACAATCACGACATATCAATCTTAATATGGAATGTAATCTTTCACCGTTAATCTAGTAATTATGTTATATCACTTTTTAATAAGGAATATAATCTTATACTATTTTATACTATTAATTCAATAATTATGTTGGATCAATCTCAATGGATAAAATAATCTCTCAATAACGGCGAAAGATGCTCTATTATAAAAACCTTTTTTAATTGCTCCATCATGCATCACGAATAAGATAACACTATCACAATTCACAAAGTCTCGGTCCCATCTAACGAATCTCAGAATCATGTGAGGTCCATCATAAATGAAAAATTTATTAGTAAATAATGCCAACTACACATAACTCAATCAAATATATGATGTTTCCTTCATCTTAATTACTAAAATCAACCTATGCATGTGTAGGTTTAAGCTCCTTAACTATGTAATCAATGCCATAGAGGATTTAGAACAATCCTCTCATTTGTTGACACCTTTTCCTTATTATCGTTTGATACCAGAAAACCAACAATATTGCTTGTCTCTGCATCAACTTGCGAAGTACATTCTGTGTAGGCGCCTGCCACTTACGTTCAACTTCCCATTTTTCTCCAGTCTCCAACACCCCAAACTGTTTTTCTCCACCGTCCCATTTATACACAAGAATGAAACCAATACAATATTATCAATTAATAGGTGATATATTCTTCTACCATTATCTCAGCAATTGTGTCATATGTGTCAATTATAATGGGAATTATTATTTTACCCCAGTATTAATTATACTTTAAATTTTAATGTTGATCTCACTTATATCTATTATCTAATAACTTGAATTTATTAATTACAGGAGCCCTTGGATACAAATGAATTAATGATTAAGAATGAGAGTAAATTTTTTTATTTTTACACTGACATAAGTTAATTACATCTTCAATTCTAATCATTAATCCAAAAGTTATATCATACCAATCCTACTTGGGAATATAATTTTCCACCTTTAATCGAGCAATTATGTTATATAATCTCATAAGATAAATAATCTCTTACTAATGATAAAAAAGTATACCACCATTAACCTTAAATATTCCATCAATAACACTGGATCATATATTCACCCAAAAACAATTGAGTTGTCACACACACAGAGTAAACAAAAGCGAAGATGAGATTAAGGAGCTCTAAGTCAAGCAATTATGTTTTAGCTTAGAGAGAACCGTGAGACAGGGAGATTTAGAGAGAAGAGAGGAGAGAGTGCCACTGCTTGTCTAGGAGACTAGACACTCTTATGGCAACTGTTGCGTGTGTCACATTATTATTAGGCAAAAAAAAAATTCTCATGAATTCGTGCAAAAAAAAATATTACAAGTAGTCCATAGTTATAAATTTTTACAAAAAATATAAAATAATAATTATGTACTATGGGTAGTACATAATTGACTCTTATTATTATTATTATGGAGTGTTCACATTATTTATTTGTGTGAACTTTTACTGTCTTTTAATATCAATACACTAATTAAGGTTAAAAATAACTGCCGTGATAAATGCTAAATGTTACCGTGTCAGAACCAAACAAATTTTGTAGCCAGTGCCAAACATCAATTTCTGAAAATAAGCTTGCTATGGAGGAAGTTGTTATTTCTATAGTTCTATGTTATTTCTATATTTTTATAAAGAGTTTATCATCTATCATTTAACATGACCACAAAAAATTTCATACACACACAACATTTTGTGGAGCCCGCAGCAAAAAATAAAAATAAAAATTTCAGCACGCAAAACGAATCTCTATAACATAACACAATCACTTTTCCTACAACATAACTCTTATAAAACCTTTTTATAAATAGGAAATTAACCATTTTTGAAAATAGCAAGTGCCAAGACATTTGTTGGTTTCAAAGTGGCTCCGCCACTGCGTGTAAGAAAATTAACTTACATAAGAACATACCTGAAAGTAGGGGGTGTAAATGGATCAGACCTGACCTACAGCCTGACTTATTTTTAGTTTGATCTAGCTTGGCATTTTTAAAAATTAGAATAGGCTTACTTGTAAAAAAACTATTTAGTAGGCTATAGGCCAACTATGAAAAGTCTGGCCTATTAAATTTTTTCAATAAAATAATGTATTTATCTTAACAATTATTCGTTTATCCTAAGTCCTAACGCCCAACCCTAATTCTTTCTTTTTTGCATCGCTTCTTAGTTCTCACCCTAATTCCTTCCCTGAAGCACCAACTCATTTGTCAAAAATTCTAGTTAGAAAGAAGAGAATTTTAGGCCATGTTCTCACCCTAATTTATTGGTTTCATATGGGTTTATTGATTTCATGTTGTTCTTATAAATATGTCATAATTGGTAGGCCTAGGAAACTTACAGGCCATGTTAGGCTTTTTATTTTTTAACAGTATGCCTGAGCTATAAATTGAGCCTCTAATAGACTAATAGGCCAGATAAGCTTAACATATTTTTACGTAAGCTTAGGCCATGAAGGCCAAAGTCTGACCTAACCTGACGCATTTACCTACTTGAATGAGAATAAATCTTCTTATGTTAAAATTTCACACGGTCTAATTAAGTGAAATTTTTATATCTATCTCTTTTTTATTAATGAAAATGGAATCTTACTTATTTAATGCATATAAAAAGAGAGATAAACACAAAAATTTACGGGAACTTCTACCTACTATTATTGTATTTCTGCCCTAGTCTATGCTTTGCATGCTCCTCTGTCTCCTCCATATAATCCTTATAATTTCCTTCATTCCACGTGCGCTCACACACATGACACATGCCTCCTCATACATATTACTTCTTCTTTTTTGTAGACACATATTACCTTCTTTATCTCTCTATTTTGTGAACAAAACCAATTTAAAAAACAATCATTTTACCTATTGCAAATACGATAAGAAAAAACACACAGCCCCATACAAAATATATATATAACATAATTTTATGTCATTTAAAATGACAAACACTTTTTTCTCTATGTGTATATATACTTGCAATAAATTATTTCATTTGATTTGAACTCATCTTTCATTTAAATATAAATGAATGAAAATATGGATTCTCTCATATTACTCAAAGATGATCATATTAAATAATATATGAGAATATCTACTCCCAAATCAATAATTAATGATAAGACAAAATATTAAAATAAAAAAAATAAAAATTACCGCTAATATTCATATAAATATTAAGACCATCTCAACATAATATGAGCGTGAGAGTATCTGATCCTTTATTTATTACATTTCTCCTCCGGCTCTTATGATTGCCCTCTCCTTCACTATTCCCTCGATCTCACTCTTTATCTTAGCTACTACTCTTTCATCGTATATTATCTTCTTCTTCATCGATCCCATCAACAACATCACCATGCAAACTCACTCTTTCTCTTGCATATCCTCTTGCTTAGAAGCTGACATTGATGAAGAGTCAATATCACTCTCCCTTGGCCTTCCTGGCCAGCACAAATCCAAAATCTCTACCCCAAACCACTCTCCTACTATTATACATAGCCACAAAAACCCTACCTCTGATAATGACCAGAGATCAGGTGTAACAGTTGCCCTCCACACTGCACCAACTACCACCACCGTTACCAAACCTGACCATTCCTCTTCCCCTCCGATTCAGGGTCAGTATTGGATCCCTACTCCTGCACAAATCCTTATTGGACCCACCCAATTTTCTTGCACTGTCTGCAACAAAACTTTCAACCGTTTCAACAACATGCAGGTTAGTGAATAACATCTCAAACTGAACTACTACGTAGCTAGTAAACTATATTATGAATTCATATGCTATTAATTTGTTTAAGCACAAAGATGTAGTGTCATTTTGTTGCACTTAGTTTAGTGATGTAATAATATGAGTTATATATATATCACATGAACAATTTCTCTAATTTGTTGTTATATATAGCAGATGCATATGTGGGGACATGGATCACAGTATAGGAAAGGATCTGAGTCATTGAGAGGGTCGAAACCAGCTTCTTCAATGCTGAGGCTACCCTGCTATTGCTGTGCTGAGGGTTGCAAGAACAACATAAATTATCCAAGGTCAAGGCCACTGAAGGATTTCAGGACCCTCCAAACACACTATAGGAGGAAGCATGGAGGGAAGCCATTCGAGTGCAGCAAGTGTCGGAAGCCATTTGCGGTGAGAGGAGATTGGAGGACACACGAGAAGAATTGTGGGAAGCTTTGGTTCTGCATCTGTGGTTCTGATTTCAAGCATAAGAGATCTCTTAAAGATCATGTTCTTGCTTTCGGGAATGGCCACGCTACACACACCTTGGAGTCGTTGAGTTGTGATCATGATCATGAAGAACAACAACAAGGTGAAGATGGTAACAGTGAAGTGGTTGCTGTTACTTCCAATTAATACAAAGTTGGTGTGCGTTAGTTTTTTTGTTTTAAGTAAGATTTGGATTAATCCATTGAGAGTGAAAAGGAGTGCGAGAAGACGGAGACAAACATTGGAATGAAAGCTAAGGTTCTTGCATTAAATGCTTGAAGTAGGAGTCTTATCAAATTAAAGGACGTTTTCTTTTGAGGCTACTTGTCCTGTGATATTCAGAGAGAGAGAGTAATGCAAGGAAGGTAGTGAAGAGTATTCAGTGACTGCATATGATAGAGCAGACATTCATGCAGACAAGAGTAGTCACAGATTCTACTGTTGTTAACTATGCAGAGAAAGAGAGAGTAATTATGTCATATGTACACACTTGTAACGCTTTGATGGAGTGCTAGTGTCACTGTGAGTTACGATGAACCATTGATATATGTTGTTGCTGTTTTAGGGGTTTCACCAAAATGACTTTCTTTTTCTTTTTTAGACCAACCACAGACAGAAACTGCGAAACATGCATTCTCAGACGCTTAGTTTTTGTAATTTTTACCACGCTCACTTATAAACAACGAATTAATCTAAGTGGTTGATAGTTTTTACTGTGAGGAGGAGCACTCCAATAATAACTGCAAGAACTGAAGTTTACAAATGCAAGAATCCGTTTAACGGGTGAAAATGTTTTCCGAATTTATTTTATAATTTTATTAATAATTATAAAGATATCACTTTTCTTTATTTTATTTTTTTAAAAAAATAACATGTACGAATCTTTGAAATTTAAAATAATGAGACTAAATAAATTGATTTTTTTTTTCAAATTTTATAATAAAATGATTATATTTCTCGATGAAATTATATGCTATTTTGAAACAACAGTAGAGAATTCAAATCGGGTAATTAATAAGAGAAACCTGATGCAAATAGGATATTCATCGTAATAATATAATGAGTAAATATTTTTTTGGTCCTTAGCAAATTTCACGATGACCGCTTTAGTCCCTAACAAATAAAAAGGCTATTCGTAGTTTCTAAAAAGTTCAAAATGGACTCGTTTAGTTGAAATCGTTGTCCCTCACAAATTCAAAAAAGACTTATATTAGTCCCTCAAAAGGATTAAAATCGATCCATTTTGAAATTCTTAGAGACCACGAATAATCTTTTTATTTGCTAGAGACTAAAGCGGGCATCGTGAAGTTTGTTGAGAACCGGAAATTGTATTTACTCTAATATAATAATAAGAGTCCCTGACAAAATTTACGGTCTCCACTTTCGTCACTTACAAATAAAAAATCAACTTTTGGTCCCTTTACAATTTTAGTTCTTTGGAAATGTGGTCTCTCAGAAATTCAACGAATGCCTAATTTAGTCCTTAAAAATGGATTAATATGAGTATTTTTTTTTTTGTGAAAGACGAAAATGGAAACCGTATTTTTTGTTATCGACCTAAAAGGGTTTTACTCTAATAATAATAAAGATCAAAGCAACCATTCGAGCATTATACTTATATTTAATGCATGTGCATGGCCCTTCTGATCATTGTTCTTTGCTGGAGGCATTCTCGTGCCTTTTATATAGAAGGATATAACCAGGACGTTCGTCCACTGTATACATATGTAGCCATTAAGTTCACATAAAATAATCTTCCGATCAATACTTAAATATCTTGAGTATTTACTGACTAGAGCTCGGTGTTCCTTGCAGGTACCTCCCCAATCTCTTCAAACTACCCCAAACAACTCGCAAGCGGTGTACAAGCCAAAGCTCATACTCAAACATTGCAGATTCAACCATGTGTGATTTAGCTTAATAGTTATTAAATAAATCATTATTAATTTTTGAAGTTTTTTACTTTGAACTTAAACAAATTTTATGTCAATTTCCCCACTATAATAATAATATCATCACCTAGTTTCACGCACATCCATGGGAATTATAAATTCCATATCCACATCTTACCTAGTTTAGAAACGTTATCCCTCCATCCATCATATACCTAAGGGTTTTCCCTCAAATCATTTTCAATTGGTATACTTCTACCTTATACACTTATCTCTTACATATACTGACTTGGCTTAAGTGTTAGAGTATTTATAGGTATACCGTCCCCCAGTCAAGAAAATCTTTGGTGTATGTAGGGTATAAAAGGGTCAGGTTAGATCAGGCTTTGACTTTGATAGCCTAAGCCTATTTAAAATATTTAGAGCATATATTGACCTATTAACCTATTAAGGGCTTAATTTATAGGTCTGACCTGGTCTATTATAAAAAACTAAAAAGCTTAACGCGGCCTGTAAGGCCTACCAAGTTGCAAACTAAAGTTAATAGACCCAAACCAAATTCTAATATAAAATATAAAATTTATTATTCATAAAGATCACATGAAATAATATTTTTATTAACAACACATAAAATAATGTTTATAAAGATCACATGAAAATTTCATATATATATATATATATAATATACACACACATATAATTTGCATTTTCTTTACTAATTTAATTTAATATTATTTTAGTTTTTAAATAAATATTTATTATTTGTTAAAATAACATCAATACTATTATTTTAAAAATTAGTGTTTGACCTCAGAATATGTCTGTAAATGAACAATATATATCATAAATATATTATATTATTAAAAAAATTAAAAGGCTAGCCTGCGAGCTTTTTAGGCTAGTCTTTTCTTGAATTGTAGGGGTGTTCATCAACCGATCCAAACCGATTCAAACCGCGGTGACCGAACCAAAATATTGATAACCGAATAAACCGAAAAATCAAAAATTGAAAAAAAATCCGCAAATTTTAATTGGATTTGATCGATTTTTTGGATAGGTTGATGAAAACCGATCCAATATATTAATTCCCTTCTACCTACTTAGGTCTTTCCCCAATCATAGCCCAAAAATTTCTAAACCCAAAACTTATTAACCCATCAACTAAGCCCAAGAAAAAATCTAGTCACATCTCATCAACAAAATTTTATTTTTGTAGAACTTCATATTTCATTGCCCCTCAAAAATAAACTCTTATAGTTTACTAATGCTTTCGTATTTCAAAAAAATAATAATTACAAAGTCAATATATACAGAATATGTTATTTGTATAATAATCATGAAATAAATTTTAGGATTTTCAAAAAATCGAAAACCGATCCAATCCAAACCGAAAAAAATTGAATTGGATCGGATCGGATTTGAAAAAAATTTCAAACCGAATGGATGATTATATGATCAAACCGAAGAGATTGGATTGAATGATTTTTCCTTCCAAAACCGATCCAATCTAGACCGCGAACACTCCTATTGAATTGTGTGTTTGTTTGAAATAAAGAGCCACAGAGATAAAGAGAGACTCTCCTTGAAATGTGTGCTTTTAAATAGCTTTCAACCCAAAAAAAAATAAGCAATCACCAAACAACTTTTAGATTTTTTTTAAGCTCTTTCTTTTTTAACTTTAACTTAAAAGTAGTGCCTAGCTTAAAATTCAGCGATGCTCGCTCCGATAGAGCCAGTCGCTCCAACTGAGTCGGTGTCGCACTCTCCGCTCCAGCCAAGAAGGCTCGTCCAACGAACAAAGTGAAGAAAGGTGCTCCAAGGCCGGGAAAGGCCATAACCGCCGAAGCAACTGCGTAGAATATCTTAAGCATTCACGTGGGCGTCAACTCGAAGAAAGGATCCTTATGATCTGCACCATTATGAGGCTCATCGAGTAGCGGGTAAACCCGTGACTCTTGACCTCAGCTGAGTCGATGGTCGGGCCGAATTTTTAAACGTTGATACAAGTGAGAATTTTTCTTTTTTTTTGAAAACATACAAGTGAGAATTGGAATACACAGGATGATGCTATGCAAAATGCAACCAACAAATATTTACACAATCTTAGAGAGAGATTACAAAGCTTAATTTTGCTAACTGAACCAATTTTCATTGAATAATAAAAAACTGAAATTTTAATAGTTGAACGCATAACATCCCATGGACAAGTAGTTTTTTCGCTCCTTAAAATTAATAAAAGGGAATAATTTTCAAGACATAGACGAGTGGGATGAATAGCTCAACTAATATCTCTTCCATTTGTATTGATATGCAAAACATCATAAAGTGTTAGGAGCCAGTTCTTATTAATTAACACTGAAACTAGAGATGCCACTTCAAATAACACTACGTCCCATATAAGAAGACATAGAAATGAATATATAATAATAAAATATGGGAAATAATTATTTTATATTGCATAAAATAATTATCTTATGCAATAAAGACAAGATAGTGAGGTTCATTACTTTAAAAAAGAAAAAAAAAAAGATAGTAAATCCCACTATCTTGTTTCTACTGCATAAGATAACATAAGATAAATAGATCCCATAAAATATACCTTTTCTTCTTCTATTTTTGTGCAAATGAAAGCTAAAATGGAGGCAAAGCAACCTGGATATAATATGAACTCAAAATCAAGTAATTCTCAAATAAACTTGGGCCGCTTGAGTATGGTTCTTGGGCAATGTGAAAACATATATTTCTTTTCTCTGGGGCATCGGATTATGGGCTATATATGTAAAGACAAAACCTAAGACTGCCTTGGGCTTAAAAAGTCGACCCAATAAAATAAAAATTTCAGCTGAGTTAAAAAAAAAGAGTAACGGGGTTGAAAACAATAATCATAGGTTAAGTTTGAAATTAAATAGAGTTTAGTTGTTATCTCAGTATAAGATTATACTCAAATAGTAATAATTAACAATAAAAGAATGTGAGAATCACATTTTGCTTTTACACGTGTTGAAGATATTAAACATTAACCTAGTTTTAATTCTATTTAGTAATAAGAGTTATAGGTGAGATGAGATTTATTGTAAGACGAAAATTTAACATGTAATATAAAATTTCTCGGAAATCCAACTAGAAAAATGGAAGAGAAAATTAATGAAAAAAGAGCCGAGCTCATTAAAAGCTGAGAAGACCAAAATGTGTTGCTGCAGTTTTTTGTGGCCGGTCATGCCCAAAACCTGCTGGTATCGTTTTTTGGCTTTTTAACCCTTATAACCTTTTATTATTAATTAATTACTGATTTGACCTTGATTATAAACTATTTTAAAATTTTAACCCCCTCAAAACATAACACCAATCTGTCCCTGTTTGACCGTTGACCACCAAACCTACCCGGGTACACCCCTCTCTACCCGGGTATTTTTTGAAAATTTTTGTCTACCCGGATAGGGAGGAGTGTACCCGGGTATTGTTCTTCGCACCTGAGAAATTGCTTGAATTATTTACCCGGGTAGAGATGGGTGTACCCGGGTAAATCTTCGTTGGCTTTCTCCAATTTCTTCCTTGGTGACTATGCTTCCTTCACTGTTAGAGTTACGATTGAGTGATTGTAAACTTAACAACATCAGCCCATCTCTTGAGTATGTGAATTTTACTTCACTTGTAACTCTTGATCTTTCTGACAACAATTTCAACTCTGAATTACCATACTGGTTGTTTAATCTCAGTAGTGGCATCTCTTATCTTGAACTTCAGGACAGTAATTTACATGGTGAAATACCTTCCAGCTCATTAAGCCTAAGACATTTAAAAAACCTTGATCTATCTTTGAACGACCTCACAGGATCAATTCCAAATTGGTTTGGCCAATTAGAACATCTGCAGCACCTTGATCTATCCAACAACTTGTTTTCTGGTTCCCTTCCCTCAACGCTTGAAATCTCTCATCCTTAGTTTCCTTAAGAATTGGCTCTAATTCCTTCTCTGGTGCAATATCTGAAACATCTTTTTTCAAACTCTCAAATTTAGAATATCTGGACTCGAGCAATTCCACGACTGCATTCCATTTCAATCCTGAATGGATTCCTCCTTTTCAGCTCCATAGCCTTTTTTTGTCAAATACAAAAACAGGTCTCAACTTTCCACCATGGATATATACACAAAAGTCACTAAGATATTTATATATATCGAGCTCAGGAATTTCATCCGTAGATGGAGATAAGTTTAGGAGCTTAATAGCAGGAAACTATTGGCCAAATGGGTGGTCGAAGATTTACCCGGGTACACCCTTGTCTACCCGGGTAAATAATTCAAGCAATTTTGTAGGTGCGAAGAACAATATCCGGGTACACTCCTCTCTACCCGGGCACACAAAAATTTTCAAAAAATACCCGGGTAGAGAGGGGTGTACCCGGGTAGGCTTGGTGGTCAACGGTCAAACATGGACAGATTGGTGTTATGTTTTTTGAAGGGGTTAAATTTTTGAAATAATTTATAATCAATGTCAAATTGATAATTAATTAATAATAAAGGGTTACAAGGGTCAAAAAGTCATCGTTTTTTTGTTTTTTTTTTAGAATTTTTCGCTGTAAGTGCGTGCTTTAATTTGAAAGAACAAAGCTAATGTCTTTCTGTTTCTGGTCAAAGACCGAAAGCAATGCTAGAAATATCTAAAATTAGTCATGAAACGTGTTCTCTTGGGCCTACTCCGATGTGCCTTGAATTAATGTTGATTCCTTCATTTTGTAAATTCTAGACTTAATGCTTTTAGGGAACATTTGATACAATATTTCAAGGGTTCATCTAATTTCATGTGACATAAGAGAAGATCTTTCATGTTGTGGATATATATGTGGTAGGATTCGCTATTTAAAAAAAAAAAATCACGGTTTTCGATGAATTTATTGGAGAAAAAACTACTCTTATTGGAGATAAAAAAAACTCATATTGTAAAAATAAATTATTTTCTATACATATATAAAAAAAACATGAGTTCCATATACTTCTATGTCGTACAGAAGATAATTTTATCTCATATAACATGAGAGATATTAAACTCATATTTCAAACATGTTTTCAAATAAAAATGATCTCCGAAATGAGTTTTTGCATAGGAATAATTTGTTATCTTTTTCTTTTAATTGTTTGAGAATATTATTTTTGGATTGATGTTTCATGGATATTTTGTTATCTGAAATGTCGTCTAAAAATGATTATCCCTCTCTAACTTTACACCATCGTGGTCATCCACCGTAAGTGTGGTCTAGCTCTGAAATTCGTGACCAAATTCATTTTATAAAATATTTTGTATAAACAAGATAGTAGTGGGTAATGACTATTAAAAGAAGCTTCGGTGTGGGATATGCTTGATGTTGTTAATCATCATTCATCACAACCAGTCCACCAGTATCAATCGCTGTCGTTTAGAGTGAATTATTCAACTTAAATATATTGTTAAGGACAAAGGGCCAAGACTATAAAGATAAAGACGAATATGTTGACTCATTTGGAAATGTCCCAAGTTGACAATTCAAAAGCATTTCATTTTCAAAAATTTCAAATCAAGTGTCAATAGAAATAGCAATAGAATAGAATTGGTGGGAGATTTATAAGCTGCCCCCGCATTGCATGGTGCAAACACTGGCGTAAATTGAGAAAGTTAATTAAAAGAATTCGTTTTAGAAAATAATAAAAATGAATGAAGAAAAATAAAAGTCAAGTATTTGATTTTTAAAATAAATATGGACAAACATAATTCTGACAGTGTTTTAAATAAAACTTAAATAAATTGAATGTGAAATATTTTGAAATATATTGTTAAACTTATTAAAGCTTTCGATGGAATAGAAATGTGTATCCTTGATAGGAAAATGTAATTAGAGAATAAATTGGAAAAGGAGATAAATAAGGTCTTTTATTTTTTACTTATTTGTACTCGTAAAAAAAGTTAAATAGCAGAGTAATGAGTTATTAAGCTTGCTTAGTATCTATTTGGATGAGTGTTGGAGAAACTTGTTTTTGAATATTTTGATTTTGTGAATTTAATTTCAGTTAAAAATATGTTTAAAGTAAAATTATTTACATTTAAAAAAATTAATTTAAGAAAAAATTAAACTTGTATAAAATTCCTAACCAAATGTAAACGTTAATTTTTTTAACTTACATTTCTTTTCTTTCCTTTTTATTAAAATCATGTTTGCCACTTATGCAAGTTTGAAGTGGATGAACGAAAATCCAAATGTAGGCATGTACGAGTTTTTCCTCAAATCAACTATCCAAGCCAATGTTATAAAAATCGACCCAATCAATTAAGGTATTAGACCGGTTAAGTATTTGATCTGGTATAAAACCGGTGAATTGATCTTGAATCGAGTTCAGTCGGTGTTAAACAGGCACTAATTTTTTTTTTTTCAAAAAAATCGGTTTTGCAAAGTTTAATTTGGACAAAATATTTGAAAAATACCATCAATGGGATTTGAATATAGACCATGTGAAATATAACTTATAATTAGTAACAACACTTATATCACTAAACCAACTCTATTTATTAACTTTAATTCTTCTAATTTTATATTTATTATATTTAATTCAAGTGATTGAACCAATAACTGGTTAATAATCTGGTGACCTATTGATCCAGTACACGTTAGACTTTCATAACATTGATTCAAACTCCGTACATAGGCTATGAACTAGGTATTTTGAACAACCCATAAAATTATATTATTAATTTCGCTGCAGCATCACTTCAAATATATACGAGAATTAACAATTGGACATTGTATGAATTGAAGTAGGTTGCTTTTAATCTATTGACTTTAAATTTAATTCATTTATTGTGTAAAGTTTTTCTTATATTATTTCAATAAAATCTTAACACATTATATAAATAAGTGATCAACAAAGAAAATTAGCAAAACAAAAAATTAGAATTGATTAAAGAGAAACTCTCTTTTTTTATAGGGTTTAAAATAAGAAAATATTCAATTTCTTTATAATAGGGGTCTTAATTAAATGCCATTTTATAAGTTATTTACATATCAATTGTAGTTAAATAC
The DNA here is from genome assembly GCF_033153095.1 of Gastrolobium bilobum. Classification (NCBI taxonomy): domain Eukaryota; kingdom Viridiplantae; phylum Streptophyta; class Magnoliopsida; order Fabales; family Fabaceae; genus Gastrolobium; species Gastrolobium bilobum. The sequence continues at coordinate 1,277 of NW_026897756.1, read as the reverse complement.
ATTAAAAGGAAAAGTAATAATTCAATACATATATATTAAAAGTCTTAAAAATCAAAATTAAATCAACCCTATCCTAATAATTTAAAAAAAGTTTTACCATGACAATTAATCAAGCGCAAGACATATATCAAATCTTTACCCTGAAAACACGCTAATTTCTTTAACATGAGAATTATGTTTAATGTGCCATTAATTTTTATTGACACTGAATTTCTTGAATTAACCCATTAAATACTTATTCATGCTTAATTAGCAACTCTAAATGCATTAGGAACTGACATGCCATTGAAGATTGAAACGTTCAACATGAAAAATATTGCAGTTCTGTAGGGCAAGGCAAGTACATGAAAAGTCGTGTTTGGCGCTTATACGCAAACTAAATGGAAGAATAAATGCTTAGAGATACCTAAATATGGGACCTCGTGTAGTTAATAAAAGTAACCCTAGTACCAATACTCGGACGTGAAGATTCAATTCCCACTTATCGCATGAGAAAAAGGGTGACAAAGACCTAGACTAAAATTGTCTTGCAGTATAATGTTCTTGAGATTAGATTTCGTTCGTGAAGGAGGACATGAATGAAAATTTTGAAAGAAGAATAACATTTCGTTTCAGTTTGAATTTGATTGTTGGAATGAAAAACTGGTATATACTTATATCATAAATAAGTACTAAAAAAGTAATTATTTTTAGAGAATGTCATCAAATTAATGGCTATTCCTTTCAAATTAAGAGATACGCCTAGTCCACTTCATTAACTATAAATTTAAATATCAGTTGGATGTGCGCTTAAGTTAAAAAAAAAAAAAAAAATGTGTAATAACATATTGAACTTCATACATTGACATAACTCGTTGACACTTGACACTGTCAGTCTTCTTTCTTTCTTTTTTTGCAATGACAAAATTTCAACCCCAACATTCATTGCTACCGCTAAGGTTGCAACCTTCCTACGGCTATGGCAAAAGTCATGATTGCCATGCGACTATTATTAATATGAAAAAGTGTTTGTCATTTTAAATGACATAAAATTATGTCTCATTTTAGAAGAGAGATAGACACAAAATAAATTTTTTTATTTAAAATTTAAATTAAAAAAAAACTCCACTCTCTCTCTCTCCTATGATTTTCATGTGTTTATTTTTCTCTTAAAATAACGTAACTTATGTCATTTAAATGACAAACATATTGTTATCAAAAAAAATGACAAACATAAAACCCTTATTAATAACGCTTATTTCCGTTTAATTAAGCATGAAATCTTCGGTTACATCCAT